>NC_061489.1:15078299-15109791 GCF_022539355.2 Hippoglossus stenolepis
AAAATATCCTGAAGATTTTACAGGACAGAGGTATTTTCAAATAAACAGCAGCGCCAATTTGAATTTCTGCCAGCCTTCTGATCAGGAGTCAGACGTGCTACCATTGCGCCACAAGGTCTGTAAAAACATACACTACAGTAATAATTTAGAGCGATTCAACATTGGTCAATGAGTTAAGTACATGGCAGATATTTTCACATTTGATGGAGAGCGTTCTCTAACTTGTATCACCTAAATGTCCACAGTGAACTAGCGACATCCTGGAAAATATCTACAGGACATATTGATTTCAACAATCCCTTGACATGATTTGAGATATAGAGCCTTCTGATCTGGAGTCAGATGCACTACAGTTGTGCCACAAGGTCTGTGTTTGGAAGTTGTAATGCTACTTTGAAGCCGGATGCAGTACAAGTGCAAGGCCATCAATAAATCAGTAATTCACAAGTGAACAAATGTATTTTGCAGAATGATTTAAAAATGACTTAAATTCCTGAATTATGAACATGAGTTCCAACCTCATAACATGGAAATACAACAGCAACAGAGTTTTACCCACATCTGTTTGACCTTGACGTGATTTGAACACGCAGCCTTGTGATCTGAGTCAGACGCTGCCGTTGCGCCACAGGTCTGATGTGGATATACGTGTATTGCTTTAAATGTATGCAATAAATGTACAAGGCCATAAATTAAGCAGCTTCCAAAACAGAGTGAACATATTAACCCATTAGACATTTCCCTGATCATGTGCTGGTAGAGCATTCTTAAAAAATCATCATCTAGCGAGTTCTAAGTTGACAAACTTTAAAGAACACAGGGACAGTATTTATCACACATCCATTAGAATCTAGAAACACAACCTTTTAGCGAAAAGCAAACCATCCAAAGCAGGAATATGCAGTTCAGATCCACAAACAAATCACCATAGAAGTGAGTTTAGTGCTTTTTAACTTTGTATATTTTCTGTTAACTGCTTATTACCTTTCAAGCGGCTACAACTGAACCACGTGTTCATTATTCTATTTCCATTTTGATTTAAAATGTTTTTGAAAGCAAAACATCAGTGTTACTGTTTAGCGCCAGACAGGACTCGGACTGTCAAGCTTCTGATCTGGAGTCAGACTTCGTCACCATCAGTCACGCAAATACATCAGTGCAGAAAGGCTCATGTCCACAAGCCCACATAGGCCGGCGAGAGTTCATTTGTGTTCATGAAGGCTGAACAGGATACATGACACATTAAAGGAAAAAAACAGTGCCGGTCATCACGGTGTCAGGCGAGACAAGCTTTCAGAATAGCTCCAATGATTGTACAGGCCTTTGAACCACTACTGAAGGGATGAAAGCGACATTCTGTAGATATTGCATTTACATTTCATGAATATGACTCATCTGACACTTTAACTTAAAATATAATAATGTGTTGCAGTTTGATGACCATTACCTTATATCTTTTTAATCCTATGTAGAGTTTGAGCATTATTAAAGGGCTATACAAATAAAATAATTAACTTAGTTTCATGGCAAAGTGTATGTATATATGATTAACTGTAAGGCCCGTATGGCTATAACAGAAGGCCCAAACTCATCAGGAGCCAAGGTTCTATAGTAACTTGTTGCGCCGAATTCACCCAAGGTGTTCAAGTTAGCTCAGATCTTCTGACTGCGGTTATGATTCACACAGCTTTTGCAGGTTTGATTCTGTATCTTTAATGTGATCATCTGCTGTATCGCTCTAAAGACCACTGCAAGGTAAAATGTTTGTATCTGAGGCATTGAGTTCAAAAGGGATAGTTTGACCCTAATGGGATTGTAGAATTAAACATTCTGCAGTAGAGATGTATATGCCTACAATCGTTTTAGATTCAACAACTGGATATGTCAGATATTAGCCTTACACTAGTTTTTGCACTCCGTAACATTTAAAGGGCCCATATTTAACACCTTTCTGGGATTTAATGAGGTATTGGTACCCCTAGGATGATGCATCAGTGCTTTAAAGTAAAATAAATAACTGCAATTGTATTTCCCTTGTCTCCTCTTCTGCCTGTCAGACAGAAGGGCATGAAGCTCATGGCTTCAGAGTGGAGCTATGTCATTTCTTACTGACTCATTTTGAGGACTTATTTGCCCCCACTGCTGAGCACCAGCCACAGGATTGGCCAGGAATTGTTCAAGTGGTTTCTGATGACATCAACCAGACTGGTCTTTTTACTGCAATGTTAGCTTAACAATACATGTCATTGTGTTTGCCACCATTTCATTTTAAAATGTATAGTGTAAAAAATAAATAAAAGAAACACGTCAACAAGTCAACTAATATTGACAGAAGGAGTTAAAAGAGCATGTGGTATAGCGTTTAATAGTTTGAAACTTGTGGCTTTTCACATCATGATTTACACCCTAGGGCATAGGATGCATGTTCAACAATCTTTTCCCCATGATTGATTTGTCACCACAATGTGGAACACAGTCCTTTACAGGTCAATAAAAATGCATGAAGCATGAAGTATTTGAAAAAGGTCTTTTATTAGATTCTGAAACATCCTGCTAGAGGATCCACCTCTTAGTCATACTGAAAGACAAGGTCAACATTAGCACAAGTAAAAAAGAAAAAGATATTTTGTGCCAGATTTTATCAATTTACCTTGGCTGCGTTAGAACTGCTCCCCGCCGCCACCTGCATGGAGAATTAGTTGCCTGGCGGTTCGACTTGAATAAATGGGTTGGACAGCTGCACCACCACGTCTAGAACCACCATTTGCAGGAGCGTCAACCTTGGGAGTGTTGATTGGCTGTGAGGAGCAGGGTAGGGAGGTATTCTCTGCATAGTGAGCCCTCTTTTGAAGTCGTTCCCTTCCGTGCTCTAGGCCGCGCCGCTGAAGTAACTGACTGTTACCTGTTGGATGTGGCCGGTCAGGAACATGCCATAGTCGTAGTAAGGATAAGCCTTTTGAAGTCAGCAGGGCCAGAGTCTGGTCGGTGGAGCTGGCGTAGCCAGCCAGAGATCCAGCCAGAGGAGAGCAAGCGGAGGTGGTGGCAGGAAGCCTTGTTCCGCTTGATCTCGCGGTGTTACTCGCCACCCTCAAGGTTCCTTTAAGTAATGGGACAGCTCACACCTGGTACACTGGTGGAAGAGGGATGCTCAGACCTCTTCACTGCTGGATGCTTCCTGGTGTTCCTCATCTCTGAGGATAGGAGGTGCAATGAGCCACTTAACTCTCTGAGGAGAAATAAAAATAAAATGTGAGCAAGATCAAATGATCTGCTTCAGATTAAAAATCTGAATTTTCACAATGAAGAAGTAACCAAAGTCCTTCATTCAAAATGCTACAAAGAAATAAGGCACCACCTGTTACGGTGGGGTGTGAGCCTCAACCCAATGTTAACTTGTGCAAGGTGTGCAGTAGAAATCGTTGAGAGGCTCCAATGAAGTCTGGACAGATCATTTCTTCTTGACAAATGCAGCTTCAATCTAATCAGTCACTGAACACCCATCAGGGCACTTTTCTACAGGATTCTATTTGATGGTTAACAAAAAAAACACAAGATTACTAGCAACAAAGAGTCGTGTTGTGGAATGCAAAATATTTTCAAAGCATTCGATTTTCTACCTTTTAGGCAGATTGAAGTCAGCTCCTGACTGTGCTGGGCCTGCAGGACCTGCCTCGCTGCTGCCCTGGGCAACAGGTCTGGAAGAAGGGCCAGCCAGCAGATGCAGCCAGCTCAGGCGCCTCAGGATAAGCACCCTCAGGCATGGAGTCCAGGTGAATACTGGCTGGAAGCGCTCCCCTGGTTGGAGCCTGATCTTGGATACATAGAACTGCCGCTAAAGGGCAGCACGGGATTAAAGCCTGAATACAAGAGACGTTATTCAGACGTGAATTTTACTGAAGCATGTAAATGTTTAACAGACTGTAGAGAATTACCTTTCTTGACAGGCCTTTGTATCCACAATCAGCAGAGCCAGAGGAAGCCCTGAAATGATTTAAAATCAAACATATGAACACAAGTTTCCAAACAAACAAATTGCCCGTGACACAAGAGCATCCAACTTACCCAAGAAGAGCCGTGCAGTCGTCGGCCAGAGAGCTCACACTGAACATGCAGACGGAGGTGCAGGTTTATAAATCCTGCTGATCAATCCCAGCTTAACAATGGAACTCTATTCCCGGTGATTGACGAGTCAGACCTCAACACAGTGACTGAGCGAGGATCAGGTGCAACAGGTTGGTGGCCTCTCTTCATTACCTCAGTGTTTATGTTGAATGAAAAATAAATCAGTTTCGTTTATGTCACAGTTATTTTAACTGTCAGTGCGTAGAAACCTAATGCAGCACAAAATTGACTCTTTTATTTTGCAATCATGTGGCATTTTTATGTTATGGAAAAATCTTCAGTTCAAATTATGAACGGAGGAAAATACCTTGATACCATACCAAAATGATTATTGTAAATAATTTAATATTTAACATTCAGATGCTTCTATTGGCCCCGGTAGCGCTCTCCTGGCCTTGCCTTTAGTCTGCAACAAGTGGCAATTACGCTCCAGTTGGAAGACGGAGATGAAAATATTCCACTTCTTAAACCTGAAAAGATCTTTGGCTATTTTGTTCGTGTGTCACAGGATAATCAATAGATGCTGAATGAATAAATGTTTCATACATCAATCTGAGCTTAGAAAACTCATGTTGCTTCCATCAGCAGTGAAAATCATCAGTAATTGCCAGCGTGCCAGTTACACCCGGCAGCCATATACAGGCCTGAGCCATAACAGAACCAGCTCCATGTTTCATTTTTGCTTTTCCCAATCTACCAATGTAACCTTTAACTGAAGCTTTATTAAAAGTGCATAATTCATTAAATGTCTAAAGTGGCATTAAATAGAAGTCATCAAGTACAAATACCTCAATACAGGTGTCTTCTCATGCTAAGTTATGAGCAAATTAACCCAATGATTTCAAACGCTGCTGTAGTATTTCATTGTCTATCTTATTTTAAAAAATTTCAATATAAATAAACTTTTGAAGTTAATGCAGTTTTATAAAATGGTCACATGATGCTGTAGAGTGGACATCTGCATTTGAAAGCACAGGTGACCAGCAGCGTGGTTTGAACACGGCACTTCTGATCTGGGAGTCAGATGCGCTACCATTGCGCCACAAGGTCTGTAAAAACAAGACTGATGTTAATTTAGATCCAATGGAAGTGCAAGATAATCTATAAATGAGGGTTAAACAAGTGAGTTCTTCAGTTAGAAGGTATTTCCACAGTTTGGTGTTTTGACCAAAGTGGTGTTGGAGAAGCATTATACACCCCATCAATTTGCAAGCATATAAGTCACACAAATAATGGATGAACACGTGCATTTAAGCACAGGTGACCTTGACGTGATTTGAACAGCAGCCTTCTGATCTGGAGTCAGACGCGCTACCATTGCGCCACAAGGTCTGTAAAAACAAATACTGATGTTAATTTAGATGTGGAAGTGCAAATGGCTCATTCAATGAAACAGAATTAAATATTGAACCAATGAAGTTCTTCAGTCGGAAGATATTTCTGAGTTGGTGTTATGATTAGGTGGTGTTGGAGAAGGCTCTATTATACATCCCATAAATT
The DNA here is from genome assembly GCF_022539355.2 of Hippoglossus stenolepis. Taxonomy (NCBI): domain Eukaryota; kingdom Metazoa; phylum Chordata; class Actinopteri; order Pleuronectiformes; family Pleuronectidae; genus Hippoglossus; species Hippoglossus stenolepis. Next base: position 15,083,922 of record NC_061489.1, read on the forward strand.
TGCTAAAGAACAAGCATTCTATAGTCATGCCTAATGGATGAACGACATTTGAAAGCACAGCAAGCTGTCAGCGTGGTTTTGAATAGCCTTCTGATCTGGAGTCAGGCGCGCTACCGTTGCGCCACAAGGTCTATGGTCTTGGACAGCCATACACTGCCCCCAGAGGATGCAAGAGAAGTACAAGGTCATCACTAAAACAAGATATAAGAGTGAACCAATGTGTTCTTTGTACATAAAGATATTTCCTGAATTAGTGTTTTGATTAAGTGATGTGAAATGTCGTTAACATGTCACCCTGACTAAAATATCTGGAGATTTTTACAGGACGGAAGTATTTCAAACAAGCGTTGGCCTTGATTTGGGCATTGTCTGTGCAGAGTCAGACATACTACTAATTCACCACAAGGTCTGTAAAAACATACAGTGATGTTAGTTTAGAAAGTTGAGACCGATTACCAGCATTCGTCAATAAAACCGGATTAGTACCCAAGTTCTTCAGACAAAAAATCATTTACTGATTGTTTTAATTGCATGGTGGTGGGCGCTCTCTCTAACACACCACCTACATATCAATAATGAACTGGGACTGTGATATCCTGGAAAGCATCAAGGACACATTAACTGCCAATAAACCCTTTTGACCTTGATGTGATTTGAACACGCAGCCTTCCTGATCTGGAATCAGACACGCTACCATTGTACAGGTCTGTAAAAACAAATACTGATGTTAATTTAGATACAATGGAAGTGCAAAGATAATCTATAAAGAGCAGAATTAAGATTGAACCAATGGGATCTTCAGTTGGAAGATATTTCCTGGATTGTTGGTTTGACTTAGTGGTGATGAAGAAACTGTCATACACCTATCGATTTGCCAAAGCACATAAGTCACACCTGGGTGCTGTAGATGGACACGCATTTGATAGCACAGCGGCTTTGGCTGCCCGATTTGAACACGCAGCCTTCTGATCTGGAGTCAGACGCGCTACACGTTGCGCCACAAGGTCCGTGGTTTCAGACAGTAATGTCACTTTATATGGATGCAATAGAAGTACAAGAGTCATCAAAAAAACAATATATATAGAGAGTGAACCAATGTGTTCAACTTTGTACATAAAGATATTTCTTGAATTGGTGTTTTGATTAAGTGATGGCAGAGAATGCACGTTAGCATGTCACCTAAATGTTCGTGGAGAACTGGTGACTAAAATATGGACATTTTTACAGGACAGAGGTATTTCAAATAAACGTGACATGATTTCAATTCCCTGTATGTCCTAAGACTCAGACACACTACCAATTCACCACAAGGTCTTAAAACATACAGTGATGTTAGTTTTTAGAGGATATTATAAAGGCAGTTTAATACTGAGTTCCTTCAGACAAAGTGGCATAGTGGAGGCTGTTTTGATCACATGGTGGTGGAAATCTCTAGCACACACACCATCAGTAATGAACTGGGGACTGTGGATGAAGCCATCAAGGACACATTAGCTCACATTAAACCCATACGTGCAATTACTTGATTTGAACACGCAGCCTTCTGATCTGAGTCAGGCCGCACTACCGTTGCACCACAAGGTCTATGACCAGTGACAATAATGCCACTTTAAATGGATGCAGTAAGTGAAATAAATAAATAGTATATAAGAGTGAACCAGTATTAACTTTGCAGAAAAGATTTTCACAGTTAATCAAAACTGCACTTCTGCAGAAATTGGAGCAGATCTTGGGTGAGTGAAACTCATTTAGTGACTTCTCACCTTAGAAACACGAGATTGACAAGGTTTATACACATCTGTTTTATTTTGACCTCCAGCGTGATTGAATACATAACCTTCTGATCAGAGTCAAACCCAGCTGCCATTGCGCCACAAGGTCTGTAAAAACAAATACTGATGTTAATTTAGATGCAATGGAAGTACAAATATCATCAATAAAACAGAATTAAATATTAGTTCAATGAGTTCTTTAGTCGGAAGAGATTTCCTGAGTTGGTGTTATGATTAGGTGGTGTTGGAGAAGGCTCTATTATACATCCCCATAAATTTTATAAAGTAGCCTTCTATCAAGTCAGCTTGATGCTTTGTGGATGGACACTTGCATTTGAAAGCACAGGTGACCGCGACGTGATTTGAACACGCAGCCTTCTGATCTGAGTCAGACCCGCTACCGTTGCGCCACAGGTCTGCAAAAACAAATACTGATGTTAGTTGGGTAATGGAAGTGCAAGATAATATCTAATGATTCAAAGTTCAGACCAATGGATCTTCAGTTGGAAGATATTTCCTGGTTATTGTTTTGACTTAGTGGTGGTGGAAAAGGCTTTGTTGTAAATCCCCATTAATTTGCCAAAGCACAACTGATCAATAAGTCAAACCTGATGCTGTAGATGGACACGTGCATTTGAGCACAGCTGACCTTGGCCCCATTGATTTGAACCGCAGTCTTCTGATCTGGAGTCAGACGCTTTCTCCATTACTTAGGTCAAACAATGTGGTGTTCAATTTGGTACAATGGAGGTGATATCATCAATAAAACAGAGTCTAATGTTGAACAAGTAGGTTCTCAGTGGAAGAGATTTCCTGAGTTGGTGTTATGATTAGGTGGTGTTGGAGAAGACCTATTATACATCCCATAAGTTGCTAAAGGAGACAAGCATTCTATAAGTCAAGCCAATTCATGTGGATGGACACTTGCATTTGAAAGCACAGGTGACCATGGCGTGATTGAGATGCATGTGCTTCTGATCTGGAGTCAGACCGCTACCGTTGCGCCACAAGGTCTGTAGAAAACAAATACTGATGTTAATTTAGATACAATGGAAGTACAAAGATAATATATAAAACAGAATTAAAAAGATTAAGACAGCCAAGGATCTTCAGTTGGAAGATATTTCCTGGATTGTTGTTTTGACTTAGTGGTGGTGGGAAAAGGCTTTATTATAATCCCCATGGTACTTGTACAACTGATCAATAAATTAAGCCTGATGCTGTAGATGGACACGTGCATTTGAAAGCACAGCTGGCCTTGACGTGATTTGAACCACGCAAAAATTCGCTGATCTGGAGTCAGGCGCTGCCATTGCGCCACAAGGTCTGTAGAAAACAAAATACTGATCATTAAATTTAGATGCAATGGAAGTGCAAATATCATCAATAAGTGATTAAATGTTGAGTAATGAGTTCTTCCAGTGGAAGATTTCTGAGTTGGTGTTATGATTTAGGTGGTGTTGGAGAGAGGCTCTGTTATACATCCCCATAAATTTGCCTTTAAAGAACAAGCATTCTATAAGTCAAACCTGATGCTGTGGATAGACCTTGCATTTAAAGCACCAGAAGTGACATGGCATGATTGAGAACCGCATGTGATCTGGAGTCAATTATACCGTTGCGCACAAGGTCTGTAAAAATAAATACTGATGTTAATTTAGAATTACAATGGAAGTACAAAGATAATATATAAAACCGTTAAAGGTCAGACCAATGAGATCTGCAGTTGGAAGAGATATTTCCTGGATTGTTGTTTTTGACTTAGTGGTGGTGGAAAGGCTTTATTATAAATCCCCATTAATTTGCCAAAGCACAATGATCAATAAGTCAAACCTGATGCTGTAGATGGACCGCGTGCATTTTGAAAGCACAGCTGACCTTGGCGTGATTTGAACACGCGGCAATACAGTCTGGGAGTCAGACAGCTGCATTATGCAGATCTGGCGTTGGATATAAATCATATTGCTGCAAAATGTATGCAATCGTGTAAAGGCCATAAATTAAGCAGCTTCCAAAACAAGGTGAATATATTACTTGCATTGAACATTTCCCTGATCTGTGCCAGTAGAAGCACTCTTAAAAATCATCATCTAGCGAGTTCTAAGTTGACAAACTTTAAGAACACAGAGGACAGTATTTTATCACACATCCATTGAAATCTAGGCAATAACCTGGCGAAAAGCAAACCATCCAAAGCGAGAATATGCAGTTCAGATCCACAAAGCAAATCACTGCATAGAAGCCATATACTTTAAACTGATGTGAGTTTGGAAGTGCTTTTAACTGTATATTTTTCTATTAACTTTATGCATTTACCTTTCAGCGCTCTGACTTTGAACTCGTGTTCATTATTCTGTTTTTTCCATTTGCGTTTAAGTATTTTTTTGAAAGCAAAACATCGATCAATGTTGCTTTGAACAGACTCCAGTTCTCAACCCGTCTCGATCAGACTGCGTCACCCATCAGGTACGCCAAATACATCCCAGTGCAGAAGGCTCATGTCTAAGCCCACTGTAGACGGCGAGAGTTCATTTGTGTTCAGGGGCTGAACACGGATACGCCTGACACATTAAAGGAAAAAAACAGTGCAGTCATCAGGAGGTGGCAAAGGCGAGACAAGCTTTCAGAATAGCTCCAATGATTATACAGGCCTTTGAACCACTGAAGGGGACAAACGACCTTCTGAATATGCATTCTATTTCAGACAAAATATCAATACTTTAACCCCAAAATATAATGTGTTGCAGTTTGATGACACGTACCTTATATCTTTTAATCCTATGTAGGTTTGAGGCATTGTTAAAGACTGTGACAAGAATAGTAGACTTAGTTTCATGGCAAAGTGTATGTATACATAGGTGTACAGGCCATTGTGGCTATAACAGAAGGCCCAAATCATGAGTCAAAAGGGTTCTATAGTAACTTATTGCACGAGATTCACCCAAAGGTGTTCAAGTTAGCTCAGAGTGTATTTCCTTGTCTCCTCTTCTGCCTGTCCAGACAGAAGAGGCCATGGCTCATGTTCAAGTGGAGCTGTCATTTCTTGCAACTCATTTGAGGACTCGTTGCCCCCACTGCAGAGCTCCAGCCTGGTTGGCTGGGAGATTGTTCAAGTGGTTTCTGTTGAGCATCAACCAGACTGGTCTTTATACCTTGCAGTATTAGCTTAATACATGTCATTATGTTTGCCACCATTTCATTTAAAATGTATAGTGTAAAAAAAAAAGTAAAAGACACATCAACAGAGTCAACATGTTGACAGAAGGGTTAAAAGGCATGTGTGGTATAAGCAATTTAATAGTTTGGAAACTTGTAGCTTTTCCTCATGATTTACATTAAGGGCATAGGATGCTGCATGTTCAACAATCTTTTCCCCCATGATTGATTTGTCACCACCATATGGAACAGGTCCTTTACAGGTCAATAAAAATGCATGAAACGCAAGTATTTGAAAAAGATCTTTTGTTGAATTCACAGAACATCCTGCTGGAGGATCCACCTCTTAGTCATGCTGAAAGACAAGGTCAACATTAGCACAAGTAAAAAAGAAAAAAAGATATTTTGTGTGCTAGATTTTTATCAATTTACCTTGGCACGTTAGGGTACTCCCATAACCACCTGCATGGAGAATTGGTTGCCTGGCGGTTGACGTGAATAAATGGGTTGGACAGCTGCACCACCACTTGCAGGAGCGTCAGCCTTGGCAGTGTTGATTGGCTGTCAGGGCAGGGTAGGGAAGGTATTCTCTCACATAGTGAGCATCTTTGAAGTACGTCCTTCCGTGCTCTAAACCTTAAGCTGGTAATGACTGTGCCTGTTGGATATTGGCCGGAATCAGGGAACGTATGGTCGTGTGGGATAAGCGGCAGAGTCAGCAGGGCCAGAAGTCTGGTCGAGGTGGAGCTGGCGTGGCCTTCAAGAGATCCATCCAGAGGAGGAGGCACCATGTAAGCATACGCTGGTTCCTGAGCGAGGTGGTGGCAGGCTGTATTCCATGATCTACATGGTCGTACTCGCCACCCTCAAGGTTCCTTTCGTAATCGGACAGCTCCTGCCTGGTACACGGTGGAAGAGGATACTCCAGATACTCTTCCTGCTGGATGCAACTTCTGGTGTTTCCTCATCTCTGAGGATAGGAGGTGCAATGAGCCACTTGCTCTCTGAGGAGAAATAAAAATAAAATGTGAGCAAGATCAAACCGTCTGCTTCAGATTAAATCAGATTTTCACAATAGAGAAGTAACCAAAGTCCTTCATTCAAAATGCTACCAAGGGAATAAAACCACCTGTTACAGTGAAGTTATTGAGCCTCAACCCAATATTAACTTATTGCACAAGTGTGTGCAGTGATAAATTCAGGGCTCCAATGAGTCAGAACAGAGATCATTTGTACTTGACAAATGCAACTTCAATCTAATCAGTCACTGAACACCCATCCAGGGAACTTTTCTACAGGATTCTATTTATTGATGGTTAACAAAAAAACCCACAAGGTACTAGCAACAAAAGAACTAAATGTTGTAGATACAAAAATATTTTTCTAAAAGCGATCGATTTTCTACCTTTTTAGGCCAGATTGAAATCCAGCTCCTGACTGTGCTGGGCCTGCAGGACCCTGCCTCGCTGCACTGCCCCTGGACTTAACAGGTTTGGAAGAACCAGCGCCAGCAGATGCAGCCAGCTCAGGCTCCTCAGGATAGCTTACCCTCAGGCATGAGTCCAGGTGAATACTGGCTGAAGCGCTCCCTGGTTAGAACCTGATCTTGGATACATAGACTGCCGCTAAAGGGCACGGGATTAAAGCCTGAATACAGAGGCGTTATTCAGGCGTGAAGTTCCTGAAGCATGTAAATCTTTAACCAGACTAGCCAGAATTACCATTCTTGACAGACACAACACATGTCCACAATCAGCAGAGCCCAGAGGAAGCCCTGAAATAGTTAAAAAAATCAAACATATGAACACAAGTTTCCAAACAAACAAATTGCCCGTGACACAAGAACATCAACACCCAAAGAGAAGAACGAGTACGATGCGTCATGTTGAAGGCTCACACTAGACATGCGAACGGAGGTGCGAGTTTATAAATACTGCTGATCAATCCCAGCTTAACAATGGACAGCTGTTGGTGATTGACAGGTCAGACCTCCAGCACAGTGACTGAACGAGGATCAGGTGCAACAAGGTTGGTGGCCTCTCTTCATTTACCTCAGTGTTTATGTCAATGAAAAAATAAATCATGTTTTCGTTTATGTCTGATTATTTTAACTGTCAGTAATGAAAACCTAATGCCTTTAGAATTGACTCTTTTTGTTTTGCAATCATGTGGCATTTTTATGTTATGGAAAAATCTTCAGTTCAAATTATGAATGGAGGAAAATACCTTGATACCATACCAAAATGATTATTGTAAATAATTTGTTGGAGATTCAAAAGTAATTGGACACATTAAGTCAAGAAAATCATCATATTTAATTAAATTTAATATTTAACATTCAGATGCTTCCTAATGGCCCGGTGGCGCTCTCCTGGCCTTTGCCTTTAGTCTGCAACAAGTGTGATACAGCTCAGTTAGAGCCCGGAGATAAATATTCCACTTCTTAAACCTGAAAGATCTTTGGCTATTTTGTTCGTATGTCTAGGATAATCATGTAGATGCTGAATGAATAAATGTTTTCATGCATCAATCTGAGCTTAAAAAAGTCATCTTCAACCTATCAGCAGTGAAAATCATCAGTAATTGCCAGCGTGCCAGTTACACCGGCAGCCATATACAGGCCTGAGCCATAACAGAACCAGCTCCATGTTCATTTGCTTTTCCCAATCTGCAATGTAACCTTTAACTGAAGCTTTAGTAAAAGTGCATAATTCATTAAATGTCTAAGTACTTGTCAAATACAGTATCAAGTACAAATACCTCAATAAGGTCTTCTCATGCTAAATTTATGAGCAAATTAACCAATGATTTCAAAGCTGCTGTAGTATTTCATTGTCTATCTTATTTAAAAGAATTTCAATATAAATAAACTTTTGAGATTAATGCAGTTTTATAAAATGGTCACATGATGCTGTAGGTGGACATCTGCATTTGAAAGCACAGCTGACCTTGGCGTGGTTTGAACCCAGCCTTCTGATCTGAGTCAGATGCGCTACCATTCGCCACAAAGGTCTGTAAAAACAAGACTGATGTTAATTTAGATCAATGGAAGTGCAAAGATAATCTATAAATGAGATTAAACAAATGGTTCTTCAGTTAGAAGGTATTTCCCTGATTTGGTGTTTTGACCAAGTGGTGTTGGAGAAGGCTTTATTATACACCCCCATCAATTTGCCAAAGCACATAAGTCACACCTGAAGCTGTGGATGAACACGTGCATTTAAAAGCACAGGTGACCTTAGCGTGATTTGAACCGCGGCCAACCTACGATCTGGAGTCAGGCGGCTACCATTGCGCCACAAGGTCTGTAGGCTCGTACTGATGTTAATTTAGATGCAATGGAAGTGCAAATATCATCAATAAAACAGAAATTAAATATTGAACCAGTGAGTTCTTCAGTCGGAAGATATTTCCTGAGTTGGTGTTATGATTAGTGGGTATTGGAGAGGCTCTATTATACATCCCCATAAATTTGCTAAGAACAAGCATTCTATAAGTCAAACCTGATGCACTGTAGATGGACACTTGCATTTGAAAGCACAGGTGACCTTGACGTGATTTGAACCGCAGCCTTCTGATCTGGGAGTCAGACCTTCTGCATTGCGCCACAAGGTCTGTAAAAACAGAAGCCACTGAAGTAGCAGAACACTCTCTCCAGAAATAGCGATGTCACAAACGGAGAAAAATAAAAAAATAAAAAAATAAAATAAAATAAAATAAACGACCAGCCGACCTGTCACTAGTTAGTAAAGCTCCCTCAGTGGCGAAATGCAAAGGCTGGACAGCACAAAACAAATCAAATACTGTTTCATTCCTGATCCACCAATCAAAAAGAAGTGTTATCATTTGAGCCGCGTGAGTTGCACGTCACCTTCCGAGTATAAAAGTAACACCGCAGGCATGGTCAGTAACTCACCCTCACTGAGACGACACCCTGCAGAGTTTGTGCGATTGCTCTTGTTTCCTCTATCATTCAGATATTCATTGCTTCATAAACAGTCTTTTAAGACTCACTCCTTCATAGTAATACCTTCCTGCACTTGCAGTAGGCCTATTAAGTAGCCTAATCTAAGGAAGTAAATTTGCTCCACAGTCTTTTGGCTCGTAGCCCCAGAGCTAGCCTTCTGGCTAGCTAACTTCTTCCAACTGCAGCTAGCCCTTTTCTCCTTAACCCCTTTACATCTTCAATCATCCGTGTTGCAACAAATAAAACACCAGCACTTGAATACTATTCTGTGCTGTCCCACTATCTATTGTGTACTGTTCGTTTTATTTAAGGAACCATTGCCTAGCACAGCCTTATTCATTATTAGGTGTGCAGAGTCGCTCCCACAGCCACACATACAAACTATCACAAGACCACGACGTTGCAATTAGAACTTTATTACTTCACACTGTATCAACCAAACAAACACAACTATTAGCCAAGTTTCTGATTAAGCAAAAGTCAGGCAACCGTCATGATTCGAAGAAGCCAAGCTTCGCAAATACGTGAGCTATTTGCAGTTTGGTTTCACCGTCGCATGCCGCGACCTGACTGCGTCCTCAGTGTGTTTTGTGTGCCGAGTGCTGGCAAATGACAGCATGAAGCCGTCGAAAACTTTCGACACCGACACACAACCGAAAGAGAAGCCTGTGGACTTCTTTAAGCGTAAGCGTGATGGCCTCCAGCAACAACGAACCACCATCTCCAAGCATAGCACTGTCTCCAAGCAGTGTCTGGAGGCATCGTATGTAATTGCTCATAGGGTGCTAAACATGGAAACCCCATACAATTACCCGAAACACTGATTTTGCCGGCATAGAGACATGTGTAAAATAATGATAGGAGAGAGTGCAGCTGCTAAACTCAGCGCAATACCTATGTCAAATGACACTGTGTCACTTGAATATCAGAAATGTCTAGTGATATCAAAGAGCAACTAATACACTACATTCAAATTAGTCAACACTATGCACTGCGGCTGGACGAATCCACTGACATCGCTGGACAGGCCCAGCTTCTCACTTCACGTCAGGTAGCTAATGGAAAAGGAAATTGGGGAGGACATCCTGTTTTGCGGCCTCTTCAGACCCATTACAACAGGAGGCAATCTTTAATGTCCTTGACTGCGTTCATCCAAGACAGTGGTTTAGGCTGGGGGAAGTGTATTGGCCTCTGCACAGATGGGCGCTGATCGATGACAGGGCGTAAGGCGTGGCCTCGTAGCTCGCGTCAGCAAGTTGCTCCACTTGTGCAATGGACACACCATGGTCCATCGCGGACACTTACTGCCAAGAAAAATGCCACCGCTCTTAGTCAGTGCTTCACCAGACGTGAAATAATTAACCATATTAAAGCTCGTCCGCCAACTCCACGTTTGTTTGGGGTCCTCTGCCAGGAGATGGTCAGAGCATGAACAGCTGTTGCCACACTGAGATTCGCTGGCTCTCTCCAGGGGAGTGGAGTGTTCAAGCAGCTGTATGAGAGAAAGCTGCGAGAGAGTAAAAGTTGTTTTGACTGAAAGTCAAACAGATCTGGCAAACATCTGGATGATGCCATGTGGCTTGCCTCTCTCCTATTTGGTGGATATTTTTACTGGCTGAATGGCCTTAACCTGTCTTTGCAAGACGCGAATCTAGCGTTCTGCTTCTCGCTGATAGAGTGAATGCCTTCATGCACAAAATTGCTCTCTAGCATGGTCGCATCAGTTCTGGAAACTGCGACATGTTTCCCAGCCTTACAGACTTCGGCTACCGATGCACGTGGCACTGATTCTCTCCTCTCCTCCAATCAGCTGCTGATCACCTTTCAGCGCTGAAGAATCAGTTAGGTCCTATTTCAAGAGAGGACTACCGTTTGTCGCCTGGGTTCGGGATCCATTTCTCTGCTCAGCAGGCAGGCTGTCAATAGACATGCAGAGCAGCTTATTGAGCTGAAGAGTGACAGACTAAAGCATCTGTTTGCCACCTCCCTCTTTTCGTCATTCTAGGTAGCAATGATGCCGGAATACCCTCAGCTTTGCGACATAGCCTTAAAAATGATGCTCCTTTCAATCGACTTGTTGTGCGAGGCAGGCTTTTCCAGATTGACTAAGCTCCAAAACAAATATCGCAATCGCACGGTGAGGATGACCTGAGGATATGTTTGTCAAACATTGCCCCCAAGATTTGAGGACCTTTGCAGGCAAAGCAGGCTCATGTCTCACATTGACAGACCTGCAAGATTTTTTTAAAAGATCACAAAGAGGCCCATAATAATAACGGTATCCTAATGTGCCAATAATAACACTTATTGTAATAACATAAAAAGTCGATTATCATTAATTATAATGATGGTGATAATTATGATTACTATAATAAAAAAGCATGCAGGCTCACATAGCTGCGAATATTAATAGCCTACTAATAGGCCTACTACTGATCATAATCATAATAAAATAGCAATAATAATTGTCTGTATGGGCCTAACAATAATAGCCTAACCTTGACATGTCAGGCCTATCAATAACAATATGCTACCTATCTATGGTGGTGTAGTTGAGGGTGGCGGTGGCGGGCGGGTGGGAGCGCCCCCCCAACTACCCCTAACCAGCTTGGGGGCCAGCTTGCAAAAGTTTAATAACCCTGCTCTAGAAGACCACTGCACCAAGGAGTAAAATGTTTGTATCTGAGGCATTGAGTTCAAGGGATAGTTTGACCCTAATGGGATTGTAGAATTAAACATTCTGCTTTGAGATGTGCTACAAGTGCATTTTTAAATTCAAAGCAACTGGATATGTCAGATGGCTGGTTTACACTTACTGAATTGTTGCACTCCTGCTGGCATTTAAAAGGGCCCATATTTAACACCTTTCTGGGATTTAATGAGGTATTGGTACCCCTAAGTGATATATCAGTGCTTTAAGTAAAATAACTGCAATTGTATTTCCTTGTCTCCTCTTCAGACAGAAAGGCCATATAATCATGGCTTCAGAGTGAACTTTGTCATTTCTTATGACATTTGCCCCCACCTCACCTGCAGGACAGACTTTTCCAAACACAGAGCTCCAGCCCACAAGTTGACAGGAATTGTTCAAGTGGTTTTCCTGATGACATCAACCAGACTGGTCTTTATGCAATGTTAGCTTAATACATGTCATTGTGTTTTGTTTCATTTAAAATGTATAGTGTAAAAAAATAAATAAAAGAAACCGTCAGCAAGTCAACATGTTGACAGAAGGGGTTAAAAGGCATGTGGTATAGCAATTTAATAGTTTGGAAACTTGTGGCTTTTCATCATGATTTACACCTAAGGGCATAGGATGCTGCATGTTCAAGCAATCTTTTTCCCCATGATTGATTTGTCACCCACCATGTGAACAGGTCCTTTACAGGTCAATAAAATGCATGAAGCATAGTATTTGAAAAAGGTCTTTTATTGAATTCTGAAACATCCTGCTGGAGGATCTGCTTAGTCATGCTGAAGACAAGGTCAACATTAGCACAAGTAAAAAGAAAAGATATTTTGTGCCAGATTTTTGCACATCAATTTACCTTGGCTGCGTTAGGTGCTCCACGCCCGCCACCTGCCAGAATTGGTTGCCTGGCGGTTCGACTTGAATAAATGGGTTGGACAGCTGCACCACCACGTCTAGAACCACCATTTGCAGGAGCGTCAACCTTAGGAGTGTTGAAGTTGGCTGTGAGGAGCAGGGTAGGAGGTATTCTCTCACATAGTGAGCCTCTTTGAAGTGTCCATTGGCCTCTAAACCGCACGCTGAAGTAACTGACATGCCTGTTGGATGATTGATCAGAACATGTGTCGTGTGGGATAGCTGACGCCGGAGTCAGCAGGGCTTGGAGTGGATAAGGGTGGAGCTGGCGTAGCCTTAGAATTCATCCAGAGGAGGGCTACCATGGAAGCATGCTCAGATTCTGAGCAGGTGGTAGCGGAAGCCTTGTTCCGCAGTCGTACTACGCCACCCTCAAAGGTTCCCTTCCGTGTCGGACCCAGCTCCTGCCTGGTACACCGGTGGAAGGGATACTCAGATAATCTTGTTACTGGATGCAACTTCTGGTATTTCCCTCGCTGTCTGAGGATGAGGAGGTGCAATGAGCCACTTGCTCTCTGAGGAGAAATAAAAATAAAATGTGAACAAGATCAAATGATCTGCTTCAGATTAAAAATCTGAATTTTCACAACAGAGAAGTAACCAAAGTCATGAGGGTTCAAGCGCTGGAGGTCAGCCACACCTGTGGTGAGATTGTGAGCCTCAACCCAGTATTAACTTGTGCACGGTGTGTGCAGTGATAAATTCAGAGGCTCAAACAGGTCTGGACAAGAATCATTTTTGTACTTGACAAATGCAACTAATCTAAATCAGTCACTGAACACCCATCAGGGCACTTTCTACAGGATTCTATTTATTAATATGGTTAACAAAAAAAAAAAAACAAGGTACTAGCAACAAGGATTCATCCTTGTAGATACAAAAATATTTTCTAAAGAAAAGCATTCCCGATTTTCTGTGCAGGCCAGATTGAGATCAGCTCCTGAAGCTGTGCTGGGACTGCAGGACTCCCACCTCGCTGCACTGCCCCTGGACAACCTTGGGTGGAAGAAAGAACCAGCGCCAGCGAATGCAGCCAGCTCAGGCTCCTCCAGGATAAGCACCACTCAGGCATGAGTCAGGTGAATACTGGCTGGAAAGCTCCCTGGTTTAAACCTGATCTTGGATACATAGAACTGCCGCTAAAGGACGCACCAGGATTAAAGCCTGAATACAGGCGTTATTCAGGCGTGAATTTACTGAAGCATGTAAATCTTTGCCAGACTGTGAGATTACCTTCTTGACAGGGCCACAGCACATGTCCACAATCAGCAGAGCCAGAGGAAGCCCTGAAATGATTTAAAAATCAAACATATGACCACAAGTTTCCAAACAAACAAATTGCCCGTGACACAAGAACATCAACTTACCCAAAAAGAAGAACAGTACAATCGTCATGTTGAGGCTCACACTAGTTACATGCAGACGGAGGTGCAGGTTTATAAAAGCTGCTGATCAATCCCAGCTTAACAATGGACAGCTGTTGGTGATTGACAGGTCAGACCTCAGCACAGGTTGGTGGCCTCGCTTCATTACCTCAGTGTTTATGTTGAATGAAAAAATAAATCATGTTTCGTTTATGTCTGATTATTTTAACTGTCAGTGTGTAGAAACCTAATGCAGCACAGAATTGACTCTTTTTGTTTTGCAATCATGTGGCATTTTTATGTTATGGAAAAATCTTCAGTTCAAATTATGAGCCGGAGAAAATGCCAGCGATGCCATGCCAAAATGATTATTGTAAATAATTTAATATTAACATTAGATGCTTCTATTGGCCCCGGTGGCGCTCTCCTAGCCCTTTGCCTTTAGTCTGCAACAGGTATGATGCAGCTCAGTTAAATGAATGAAAATATTCCTCTTCTTAAACCTGAAAGATCTTTGGCTATTTTGTTCGTATGTCTAGGATAATCATATAGATGCTGAATGAATAAATATTTTCATGCATCAATCTGAGCAAAAAAAAGTCATGTTGCTTCCATCAGCAGTGAAAATCATCAGTAAAGTACCAGCGTGCCAGTTACACGGCAGCCATGTATACAGGCCCTGAGCCATCACCCATTACCAACTCCATGTTCATTCCTTTTCCCAATATGCAATGTAACCTTTAACTGAAGCTTTAGTAAAAGTGCATAATTCATTAAATGTCTAAAGTGGCATTAAATAGAAGTCATCAAGTACAAATACCTCAATGCGGGTCTTCTCATGCTAAATTTATGAGCAAATTAACTTAATGATTTCCAACGCTGCTGTAGTATTTCATTGTCTATCTTATTTTTAAAAATGTAAATATGATAAACTTTTGAAGTTAATGCAGTTTTTATAAAATGGTCACATGATGCTGTAGGTGGACATCTGCATTTTGAGGCTAGCTGACCTTGGCGTAGTTTGAACACGCCTTCTGATCTGGAGTCAGATCGCTACCATTGCGCACAAGGTCTGTAAAAACAAAGACTGATGTTAATTTAGATCAATGGAAGTGCAAAGATAATCTATAAATGAGGATTAAACAAATGAGTTCTTCAGTTACAGAAGGTATTTCCTGATTTGGTGTTTTGACCAAGTGGTGTTGGAGAAGGCTTTATTATACACCCCCATCAATTTGCCAAGCATAGTCACACCTGAAGCTGTGAATGAACACGTGCATTTAAAAGCACAGGTGACCTTGGCGTGATTTGAACCGCCCCGGCCTTCTGATCTGGAGTCAGATGCGCTACCATTGCGCCACAGGTCTGTAAACAAAGACTGATGTTAATTTGATCAATGGAAGTGCAAATATCATCAATAAAACAGGAATTAAATATTGAACCAATGAGTTCTTCAGTCGGAAGATATTTCCCTGGTTGGTGTTATGATTGGGTGGTGTTGGAGAGGCTCTATTATACATCCCCATAGAATTTGCTAAAGAACAAGCATTCTATAGGTCAGGCCACAGTGCTGTGAGTGGACCACGTGCATTTGAAGAAGCACAGCAGCTTGGCCCCAGCAGCGTGGTTGAACCGCAGCCTTCTGATCTGGAGTCAGACCAGCGCTACCGTTGCGCCACGGTCTATGGTCTTGGACAATGTGCTGCCCCAGGATGCAAGGAAGTGCAAAGGTCATCACTAAAACAAGATATAAGAGTGAACCAATGTGTTCTTTGTACATAAAATCGGCTACAGATTAGTATTTTGATTAAGTGATGGCAGAGAATGTCGTTAACATGTCACCCTGACTAAAATATCTGGAGATTTTGGGACAGTATTTCAAACAAGCGTAATATGATTTGAACACACAGCCTTCTGTCCTGGAGTCAGACATTTGCAATTCACCACACAGGTGTAAAAACATACAGTGATGTTAGTTTAGGATTCAAGACAAGTGCAACGATCGTCAATAAGCGGATTAATGCTGAGTTCTTCAGACAAAGATATTTACTGATTGTTTTAATTGCATGGTGGTGGAGCGCTCTCTAACACACCACCTACATATCAATAATGAACTGGGGACTGTGATATCTGGAAAGCATCAAGGACACATTAGCTGCAATAAACCCTTTTGACCTTGGCGTGATTTGAACATAGCCTTCTGATCTGGAGTCAGACTGCGCTACCAATTACCATGAGTCTGTAAAACATACAGTGATGTTAGTTTAGAGGGATATTATAAAACGGTTAATACCAAATTATTCAGACAAAAGGTATTTTCTGATGTGCTATTTTATTACATGGTGGTGGAGGCACTCTCTAGCACACCACCACCATATCAATAATGAACTGGGGACTGGAAGTATCCTGGAAAGCATCAAAGGACACATTGACTGCAATAAACCCTTTTGACCTTGATGTGATTTGAACACGCAGCCTTCTGATCTGGAAGTCAGGCCTTTTCTACGATTTGCACCACAAGGTCTATGAACAGTGACAATAATGCCACTTTAAATGGTTGTCAGAAGTGTAAAATAAATAAAACAATATATAAGAGTGAACCAATGTATTCTTTGTAGAAAGAATTTTCACAGTTAATCAAAACACACTTCTGCAGAGGTGGGCAGATCTTAGGTGAGTGAAACTCATTTAGTGACTTCTCACCTTAGAAACACGAGATTGACAAGGTTTACCACACATCTGTTTGACCAACCAGCGTGATTTGAACACGCAGCCTTCTGATCTGAGTCAGACCCGCTGCCGTTGCGCCACAAGGTCTGTAAAAACAAATACTGATGTTAATTTGGAGTAATGGAGTGTTTAAAGGTAATATATAATACAGAATTAAGATTAGACAATGAGATCTTCAGTTGGAAGATATTTCCTGGATTATTATTTTGACTTGAGTAGTGGTGGAAAAGGCTTTATTATAAATCCCATTAATTTGCCAAAGCACAACTGATCAATAGAATCAAACCCTGTGCTAGATGGACACGTGCATTTGAAAAGCACAGCTGACCTTGGCGTGATTGAACACGCAGCCTTCTGATATGGGAGTCAGAGCCGCTACCGTTGCGCCACAAGGTCTGACGTTGGATATCGTCATGTTACTTTAAATGTATACAATAAATGTGCAAAGGCCATAAATTAAGCAGCTTCAAACAAGTGAACATATTACTTGCATTGAACATTTTCCCCTGATCATATGCTAGTAGAAACACTCTTAAAAAATCTAGCGAGTTCTAAATTTGACAAACTTTAAAAGAACACAGGGGACAGTATTTATCACACATCCATTGTGTCTGGAGAGCACAATGGCAGCACGGCTGGTTTCAAACCATCAAAGCAGGAATATGCAGTTCAGGTCTGAAACAAATCCTGCACCAGAAGCCATATACTTTAAACTGATGTGAGTTTAGTGCTTTTTGCTTATGTTTTCTGTTAACTGTGCATTTACCTTTTTCAGCGGCTACGGCTTTGAACTGTGTTATTATTCTGTTTCCATTTTGAGATTTGGCGCTTTTGAAAACAAAACATCAGTGTTACTGCCCAGCGCGAACAGGACTCGGACTGTCAAGCTTCTGATCTGAGTCAGACTCGTCACCATCGGGTATAAATACATCAGTGCAGAAGGCTCATGTCTAAGCCCACTGTGGCGGCGAGTTCATTTTGTGTTCATGAGGCTGAACACGGATACATGACACATTAAAGGAAAAAACAATTAACGGTCATCCGCGGTGTCAGGCCGAGACAAGCTTTCAGAATAGCTCCAATGATTGTACAGGCCTTTGAACCACTACTGAAGGGATGAAACGACATTCTGTGAATATTGCATTACATTTCATGAATAGGCTCATCAACCACTTTAACCCAAAATATAATAATGTGTTGCAGTTTGATGTGCATTACCTTATATCTTTTTAATCCTATGTAGAGTTTGAGCATTATTAAGGCTATACAAATAAAATAATTAACTTAGTTTCATGGCAAAGTGTATATATCTCTCCCCCAGTCTTCATAGGCAATGTAATATAACAGAAGGCCCAAACTCATGAGTCAGGTTCTATAGTAACTTATTGCACGAATTCACCCAAAGGTGTTCAAGTTAGCTCAGAATTGTATTTCCTTGTCTCCTCTTCTGCCTGTCAGATTGAAGAGGGCATGAAGCTCATGGCTTCAAGTGGAGCTGTCATTCTTACTGACTCATTTGAGTTCATTTGCCCCCCACTACAGAGCTCCAGCCCACAAGTTGACAGGGTGTTCAAGTGGTTTTCTGATGTACATCAACCAGACTGGTCTTTATACTGCAATGTTAACAACCAATGTCATTATGTTTGCCACCATTTCATTTAAAATGTATAGTGTAAAAGTAAAAGACACATCAACAGAGTCAACATGTTGACAGAAGGGGGTTAAAAGGCATGTGGTATAGCAATTTAATGGTTTGAAGCTTGTGGCTTTTCACATCATGATTTACATTAAGGGCATAGGATGCTGCATGTTCAAGCAATCTTTTCCCCCATGATTGATTTGTCACCCACCATGTGGAACAGGTCCTTTACAGGTCAATAAAAATGCATAGGCATGAAAATTATTTGAAAGTCTTTTATTGAATTCTGAAACATCCTGCTGGAGGGATCCACCTCTTAGTCATGCTGAAGACAAGGTCAACATTAGCACAAGTAAAAAAGAAAAAAAGATATTTTGTGCCCAGATTTTTATCAATTTACCTTGGCTGCGTTAGATGCTCCACGTAACCACCTGCATGCAGAGAATTGGTTGCCTGGCGGTTCGCGTGAATAAATACAGGTTGGACAGCTGCACCACCACTTGCAGGAGCGTCAACCTTGGCAGTGTAGTTGGCTGTGAGGGAGCAGGGCGGAAGTATTTCTCATAGTGAGCATCTTTGAAATCATCCCTTCCGTGCTCTAAACTGCTAACTAGAAGTAACTTAGCTGTGCCTGTTGGATATTGGCCGGTCAGGAACATGTAGTCGTAGTAAGGATAAGCAGAGTCAGCAGGGCCAGAGTCCTGGTCGGTGGGCTGTGGCAAAGAGATCCATCCAGGCACCATGTAAATGCGCTGGTTCTGAGCGAGGGTGGTGGCAGGAAGCCTTGTTCGCAGTCTCGCGGTCATTACTCGCCACCCTCAAGGTTCCTTTCGTATTAGTGGGACAGCTCCCCTGCCTGGTACACCGGTGGAAGAGGGATACTCAGATACTCTTCACTGCATGGATGCAACTTCCTGGTGTTTCCTCATCTCTGAGATAGGAGTGCAATGAGCCACTTATACTCTGAGAGAAATAAAAATAAAATGTAGGCAAGATCAAATGATCTGCGCTGAACAAAAATCTGAATTTTCACAATGAAAGTAACCAAAGTCCTTCATTAGATACTACCAAAAGGAATGGAAACCACCTGTTAGGTGAAGTTATTGAGCCTCAGCCAATGAACTTGTGCACAAGGTGTGTGCAGTGATAAATTCAGAGCTCAATGAAGTCAGAACAAGATCATTTGTGCCAGCAAATGCAACTTCAATCTAATCATTTCGAACTTACATCATGAGAGACTTTCTATGATTCTATTTATTGATGGTTAACAAAAAAAACCCACAAGGTACTAGCAACAAGAACTAAATGTTGTAGATACATAAATATTTTTCTAAAGCATTCGATTTTCTACCTTTTGAGCCAGACAATCCAGCTCCTGACTGTGCTGGGCCTGCAGGACCCTGCCTCGCTGCACTGCCCCTGGACTTAACAGGTTTGAAGAAGAACCAGCGCCAGCAGTGCAGCCAGCTCAGGCGCCTCAGGATAAACACCCTCAGGCATGAGTCCAGGTGAATACTGGCTGGAAGGCGCTCCTGGTTTAGAGCCTGATCTTGGATACATAGAACTGCACCGCTAAAGGGCCTTTGCAGGATTAAAGCCTGAATACAAGAGACGTTATTCAGGCGTGAATTTTACTGAGCATAAATGTTTAACCAGACTGTGAGATTACCTTTCTTGACAGAGCCACAGCACATGTCCTAATCAGCAGAGCTGGAGGAAGCCCTGAAATGATTTAAAATCAAACATGTGCCACAAGTTTCCAAACACACAAATTGCCGTGCAAACATCAACTTGCAAAGAAGGGCATTACGTCGTCATGTTGAAGGCTCACACTGAACATGCAGGCGAGGAGGTGCAGGTTTATAAATGCTGCTGATCAATCCCAGCAACAATGGACAGCTGTTGGTGATTGACAGGTCGGACATAACCCACAGACTGAACGAGATCAGGTGCAACAAGGTTGGTGGCCTCTCTTCATTACCTCAGTGTTTATTTTCAATGAAAAATAAATCATGTTTCGATTTATGTCTGATTATTTTAACTGTCAGTGCGTAGAAACCTAATGCAGCACAGAATTGACTCTTTTGTTTGCAATCATGTGGCATTTTTATGTTATGGAAAATCTTCAGTTCAAATTATGAATGGAGGAAGAATACCAGTATTCATAACAAAATGATTATTGTAAATAATTTGTTTGAAGTTCAAAGTAATTAGACCCATTACGATCAAGAAAATCATCATATTTAATTAAATTTAATATTTAACATTCAGATGCTTCTATTGGCCCCGGTGACGCTCTCCCTGGCCTTTGCCTTTAGTCTGCAACAAGTGATGCAGCTCAGTTAGGCCAGATGAAAATATTCCACTTCTTAAACCCTGAAAGATCTTTGGCTATTTTGTTCGTATGTCTAGGATAATCGTAGATGCTGAATGAATAAATGTTTTCATACATCAATCTGAGCTTAGAAAAACTCATGTTGCTTCCATCAGCAATGAAAATCATCAGTAAATGCCAGCGATGCCAGTTACACTGGCAGCCATACTCTGAGCCTGAGCGCAGCAGACCAACTCCATGTTTCATTTTGCTTATTTCCAATCTACAATGTAACCTTTAACTGACTTTAGTAAAAAGTGCATAATTCATTAAATGTCTAAAGTGGCATTAAATAGAAGTCATCAAGTACAAATACCTCAATAAGTTATTACTCATACTAAATTTACTGAGCAAATTAACTTAATGATTTCCAAGCATATGTAGTATTTCATTGTCTATCTTATTCCCAAAAAATTTCAATATAAATAAACTTTTGAAGTTAATGCAGTTTTTATAAAATGGTCATGATGCTGTAGGTGGACATCTGCATTTGAAAGCTTGCAACTGAAACCTTGACGTGGTTTGAACACACCTTCTGATCTGAGTCAGATGCGCTACGTGCATACAAGGTCTGTAAAACAAAGACTGATGTTAATTTAGATCCAATAATTACAAGAGATAATCTATAAATGAGGATTAAACAAATGAGTTCTTCAGTTAGAAGGTATTTCCTGATTTAGTGTTTTGACCAAGTGAGTGTTGGAGAAGGCTTCCAATGCTCACCCCCATCAATTTGCCAAGCTACTAAGTCACACCTGAAACTGGATGAACACGTGCATTTGAAAGCCACAGGTGACCTTGGGCGTGATTTGAACCGCGCACCTTCTGATCTGGAGTCAGACCAGCGCTACCCCGTTGCGCCACAAGGTCTATAGTCTTGGACAGTAATGCTACTTTGGGGATGCAAGAGAAGTGCAAAAGGTCATCACTAAAACAAGATATAAGGTAGACAATGTGTTCTTTGTAGCAAAGATATTTCCTGAATTAGTGTTTTGATTAGGCAGTGGCAGAGGGAATGTATGTTAACATGTCACCCTGACTAAAATATCCTGGAAATTTTGGGAAGGTATTTCCAAACAAACGTGACATGATTTGAACACACAGCCTTGTCTAGAGTCAGACATGCTACCAATTCACCACAAGGTCTGTAAGAACATACAGTGATGTTAGTTTAGAGGGATTCAAGACAAATTGTGATCGTCAATGAAACTTGGATTAAATGCTGAGTTCTTCAGACAAAGATATTTACTGATTGTTTTTAATTGCATGGTGAGTGGAAACACTCTCTAACACACCACCCTACATATCAATAAGAACTGGGGACTGTGATATCCTGGAAAGCATCAAAGGACATTAACAGCAATAAACCACTTTGACCTTGATGTGATTTGAACACGCAGCCTTCCTGATCTGGAATCAGACACGCTACCATTGCGCCTAAGGTCTGTAAAAACAAATACTGATGTTAATTTAGATACAATGGAAGTGCAAAGATAATCTATAAGTAAATTAAAGTTGAACCAATGAGATCTTCAGTTGGAAGATATTTCCTGGATTGTTGATTTGACTTAGTGGTGGTGGAAAAGGCTTTATCATACACCCCATCAATTTGCCAAGCACATAAGTCACACCTGATGCTGTAGATGGACACACGCATTTGATAGCACAGCTGACAGCGTGATTTGAACACGCAGCCTTCTGATCTGGAGTCAGGCACTTTACCCATTGCCTCTAAAGTCCGTAGTTTCAGATAGTAATGTCACTTTATATGGATGCAATAGAAGTAAGGTCATCAAAAAACAATATATAAGAGTGAACCAATGTGTTCTTTGGCCATAAAGATATTTCTTGAATTGGTGTTTTGATTAAACAGTGGCAGTCTGCACGTTAGCATGTCACTAAATGTGCGTAGAGGGCAGTGACTAAAAATATCTGGACATTTTTACAGGACAGAGGTATTTCCAAATAAGCGTGACATGATTTCAATTCACAGCCTTTCTGTCCTGGACTCAGACACACTACCAATTCACCCACAAGGTCTGTAGAAACATGCACAGTGATGTTAGTTTAGAGGATATTATAAAACCGGATTTAATACTGAGTTCCTTCAGACAAAGGTATTTTCTGATGTGCTGTTTGATTACATGGTGGTGGAGGCACTCTCTAACACACCACCTACATATCAATAATGAACTGGGACTGTGATATCCTGAACATCCAAAGGACACATTGACTATAATAAACCCACTTGCGACCTTGATGTGATTTGAACTGCCCAGCCTTCTGATCTGGAGTCAGGCCTTTTCACCGTTGCACCACACAGGTCTATGACCAGTAATAATAATGCCACTTTAAATGGATGCAATAGAAATGTAAAATAAATAAAACAATATATAAGAGTGAACCAATGTGTTCTTTGCAGAAAAGATTTTCACAGTTAATCAAAACACACTTCTGCTGAAATTGGAGCAGATCTTGGGTGAGTGAAACTCATTTAGTGACTTCTCACCTTAGAAACACGAGATTGACAAGGTTTACCACACTTCTGTTTGACCTTGACGTGATTTGAACACGCAGCCTTCTGATCTGGAGTCAGACGCGCTGCCATTGCGCCACAAGGTCTGTAAAAACAAATACTGATGTTAATTTAGATGCAATGGAAGTGCAAATATCATCAATAAAACAGAATTAAATATTGAACCAATGAGTTCTTCAGTCGGAAGATATTTCCTGAGTTGGTGTTATGATTAGGTGGTGTTGGAGAAGGCTCTATTATCCATCCCCATAAATTTGCTAAAGAACAAGCATTCTATAAGTCATACCTAATGCTCTGGATGGACACATGCATTTGAAAGCACAGGTGACCTTGACGTGATTTGAACACGCAGCCTTCTGATCTGGAGTCAGACGCGCTACCGTTGCGCCACAAGGTCCGTATTTTCAGACAGTAATGCCACTTTATATGGATGCAATAGAAGTGTAAAATAAATAAAACAATATATAAGAGTGAACCAATGTGTTCTTTGCAGAAAAGATTTTCACAGTTAATCAAAACACACTTCTGCAGAAATTGGAGCAGATCTTGGGTGAGTGAAACTCATTTAGTGACTTCTCACCTTAGAAACTTGAAAGATGAGATTGACAAGGTTTACCACACTTCTGTTTGACCTTGACATGATTTGAACACGCAGCCTTCTGATCTGGAGTCAGACGCGCTACCATTGCGCCACAAGGTATGTAAAAACAGATACTGATGTTAATTTAGATGCAATGGAAGTGCAAATATCATCAATAAAACAGAATTAAATATTGAACCAATGAGTTCTTCAGTCGGAAGATATTTCCTGAGTTGGTGTTATGATTAGGTGGTGTTGGAGAAGGCTCTATTATACATCCCCATAAATTTGCTAAAGAACAAGCATTCTATAGGTCAAACCTGATGCTGTAGATGGACACGTGCATTTGAAAGCACAGGTGACCTTGACGTGATTTGAACACGCAGCCTTCTGATCTGGAGTCAGACGCGCTACCGTTGCGCCACAAGGTCTATGGTCTTGGACAGTAATGCTACTTTAGAGGGATGCAAGAGAAGTGCAAAGGTCATCACTAAAACAAGATATAAGAGTGAACCAATGTGTTCTTTGTACATAAAGATATTTCCTGAATTAGTGTTTTGATTAAGTGATGGCAGAGAATGTACGTTAACATGTCACCCTGACTAAAATATCCTGAAGATTTTTACAGGACAGAGGTATTTCCAAATAAACGTGACATGATTTGAACACACAGCCTTCTGATCTGGAGTCAGACATGCTACCAATTCACCACAAGGTCTGTAAGAACATACAGTGATGTTAGTTTAGAGGGATTCAAGACAAGTGCAACGATCGTCAATAAAACCGGATTAAATGCTGAGTTCTTCAGACAAAAGATATTTACTGATTGTTTTAATTGCATGGTGGTGGAGAGGACTCTCTAACACACCACCCTACATATCAATAAGGAACTGGGGACTGTGATATCCTGGAAAGCATCAAAGGACACATTAACAGCAATAAACCCTTTTGAGCTTGATGTGATTTGAACACGAAGCCTTCTGATGTGGAGTCAGACACGCTACCATTGCGCCACAAGGTCTGTAAAAACAAATACTGATGTTAATTTAGATACAATGGAAGTGCAAAGATAATCTATAAAACAGAATTAAAGATCGAACCAATGAGATCTTCAGTTGGAAGATATTTCCTGGATTGTTGATTTGACTTAGTGGTGGTGGAAAAGGCTTTATTATACACCCCCATCAATTTGCCAAAGCACATAAGTCACACCTGATGCTGTAGATGGACACGCGCATTTGTTAGCACAGCTGACCTTGACGTGATTTGAACACGCAGCCTTCTGATCTGGAGTCAGACGCGCTACCGTTGCGCCACAAGGTCCGTGGTTTCAGACAGTAATGTCACTTTATATGGATGCAATAGAAGTGCAAAGGTCATCAAAAAAACAATATATATAAGAGTGAACCAATGTGTTCTTTGTACATAAAGATATTTCTTGAATTGGTGTTTTGATTAAGTGATGGCAGAGAATGCACGTTAGCATGTCACCCTAAATGTTCGTGGAGAACTGGTGACTAAAATATCCTGGACATTTTTACAGGACAGAGGTATTTCCAAATAAACGTGACATGATTTCAATTCATAGCCTTCTGTCCTGGACTCAGACACACTACCAATTCACCACAAGGTCTGTAAAAACATACAGTGATGTTAGTTTAGAGGGATATTATAAAACCGGATTTAATACTGAGTTCCTTCAGACAAAAGGTATTTTCTGATGTGCTGTTTTGATTACATGGTGGTGGAGAGCACTCTCTAATACACCACCCTACATATCAATAATGAACTGGGTACTGTGATATCCTGGAAAGCATCAAAGGACACATTGACTGCAATAAACAGTTTTGACCTTGTTGTGATTTGAACACGCAGCCTTCTGATCTGGAGTCAGACGCACTACTGTTGCGCCACAAGGTCTTTGACCAGTCTCAATAATGCCACTTTAAATGGATGCAATAGAAGTGTAAAATAAATAAAACAATATATAAGAGTGAACCAATGTGTTCTTTGCAGAAAAGATTTTCACAGTTAATCAAAACACACTTCTGCAGAAATTGAGCAGATCTTGGATGAGTGAAACTCATTTAGTGACTTCTCATCTTAGAAACACGAGATTGACAAGGTTTACCACACATCTGTTTG